>NC_066877.1:40070996-40090996 GCF_022985175.1 Labeo rohita | reverse complement strand
GATCATTTGGGGGAGCTGACGGACGAAATAGGAGATGATGATTACATAATGGAATACTGTTCTTCCGGACCGAAATAGTACGGATATCGTACCGCCAAAGGAAAGGTTTGCATGAAAGCTAAGGGTATAACTCTGAACGCTGGGAAAGCGGGAAAACGTATTTTGTAAAAAGCTTGATGGAAAATGGGTTAAATATGATTTCTCAAAAAAATCGAAAACATTGTTTATATTTACAATTGTTGGCAACCTCTGTATGATGAACTGCTTAAATTGTATGACATTAAATGTGTTGAAGGAATACCGATGTCTCTGAATGATGATCATTTACTCCCCGTCAACAAAGCTAATCTTTTGATTTTGGACAATATGATGAGCGAAGCTAGCGGGAACGCGCAAGTCCAAAAAGTTTTCACACAGTTTGTACATCATCGTAATCTTAGCGCCATTTATATTGTACAGAATTTATTCGCTCAAGGTAAACCGTGCAGAACCATCAGCTTGAACACCGACTACCTATTTCTTTTTAAAAATCCACGTGACCTTAATCAGGTGATGGTGCTCGGGAGACAAATGTATCCGACAAATGTGAAATACTTTATGGAGTGTTATCAAGATGCAACCAGTAGGCCTTACGGATATCTCATGATAAACTATAAAGCGAAAACGCCCGAACAGTACCGACTCAGAACAGATCTGCTTTCCGATCACCAAGTGGTTGTAGATTAGCAGCCCACATAATTTAATAAATTCATCTAAATTTGGGCGAAGAAATCCCCACTTTTAGCTTTAAATGCATAAGTCTTGTCTGACAAGGAAATTTCAGATTAGCAGCATTAAATAATCTGCATGGCGAAGAAATCCCACTTGCATTGATATTAAAACTGAGCGACGAAGAAATCTTGCTACAGTATTGTTATCGTAATGGTGATTTGAGCGATGTTCCTCATTTCTCCGAATTAAGGCCTTCTTGTAACTATCGCATATCATTGTAATCATGAAGATTATGCAAATGAATAGCGAATTAATGGTGTAATTCTAGTTTAGCTAACTAGGAATTTGCCATTGTCTGAGAAGTGAATGTGCTGATCTGATTTGTGAATGAAGTTGTATGCAAAAAGTCATAACTGACTGCATGTAAGATTCCCATGCCTGTTTCACAGCAGCACAAGTTCTGCTCAGCTTGTTCGTTGTTGTGAACATGCATCGGTCTCTTAGCAACGTCTCACCCCGGAAGTTGAGAGCAGCCTCTTCCGGTTCAATCTGATAACAGCATACACATCACAGACCCTTGTGTAAACTGAGTAGAACTGAGTGTAGCCAAGGCTAACTCTTTAGCAGCCGTACAGGCATATAAGCGAAGCCCTTTACCTCAATTGTTAGCTGTTAGCATCCGACTAACATTTAGACATGTGTGAGTGTAAAGCGTAATGTTCAAGCCACTCCTCTCCTCTCTCTTCTACTTTCTCTTGGGTTCACCTCCTGTTTGCGCTATCACCTTCTGTTTAGACTCAGTTAGGTTGGCCCGCCTCACATACTTGGATTTTGACTGTGTTCATTTTATTTTGACTTTGTTCTACCTCTTTTTGATTTTATTTTATTTATTTACCTTTGTTTAGCTTGAATGTACCAGTTCAGCTAAATTGATTTTAATTAAGTCACCAATTTAATTAAATCAAGTTATTTTACTTTTCCTTTAGCTTCCTAAAGCTATTAGGATATTTTCATTTTTCTTCCCTTATTCTAGTTTATCTGACCATCACTATCTTCCCTCTCGGTATAGGATTATAGCAGTTCTAGCAACTGATGTCCCCTTAATGAACCGTACAGGTCATGAGTAGACTAAATCCTGTTACTCCTTACCAGTCAGGCCTGCTACTTGAGGTACAAGTACCGTTCACCAAGCCATAGGCCCTGAGAAGACTAGAAACACTTCCTAGTGTTTCTGCTTATTTACCTTGAGATGTTTGATGCGTCCCTGCTAGCTTAGCTAACAGCCTCCCTAGATTTATGACCCTACTGCAGCATGCCTTTGAACAAGGAACATCTGCGTAGTCATATCTCCTATCTTAAACTAAATAAGGAAAGCCCTTCCTTCTCCCTCTGCCTCTTTCTGATTTTATTTCAGTTTTGTTTATTTGGCACCTTCATAGTGACCAAACCTGTGAACCATCAGTGTTTTGAGTAATAATTGACTACTGGTAAAGCCTGGTCATTAGCTGACCCCCTGCTTACAGCCCATCAAAGTTACTCAAACCCTCTCTTTGTGCTGACCCGCACAAAATCTTAGCACCCCCACCTCACTAGCTGCCCTAACCAGCTATTCACATCATACACGGCCTAGAGAGCCGTTCCCTATACAGATAGCTAACACCTCTGTATGTACTTGCATTTGCCGTCTGCATTTCTCTCTCGTGTTCCCACAAGTGAACCAGCATGCCTCAGACATCCAGCCCTGTCACCCACCAGGAACACCTGGAGACCCTGCAGAGCACTGTGGTGGACACCCTTCAGCCGAAAGCAGCCAACAACCTGCAATGGCAGAGAAAGGAACAGCGGGACTGCGACACCAGGGGACACCTCACACCCAGCCTGGACAACCAGGAGCTGACCAGCATCATTTTCTCCTTAGTCCACACCCTCAAGGGCCTCAGACAGGAGGTAAATGAACTGAAACTGCAAGTCACAGAGTCCCAAAGGGAACCGACACCTGCTCAGCAAGAGAAGGAACAGGACAGGCGCGAGGAACCTGACAGAACGGCACAACAGAAGGAAATCACCAGTCTTCAGGAGGCTCTAACAGCTGCCAGACACAGAGAGCAGCTTGAAAAGACCACCAGACAAGATTTGGAAAGAGAACTGTTTCACACAAAGTCGCTGTTAAGAACAGCCTACATGGAACTTAATGAGAGAGACACTAGAGTTAAGGCCTTAGAAGGCCATTTGAATGCAGCCAGAGCTGAAGTCCAAACCCTGACTCAGCAATTCTGCAACATTAAAGAGGAGCTTGACATGGTTCAGAGAGAACTGAAACAGTCTTACAGACTGTGCATGGACTTGAGTAAAAGACCCCCTGCTGCACGTCACACAGCCAGCAGTGCAAACCCCCATGCCCCTGTACACAGATACAAAGGGGGGAGCCAAGACCTTCTGCTTAACACTTCACAAGTCAGTTTCCAGGAAACCTCTGCAGCCGCAGAAGGAACAGAATTCATTCAGATGAACTCTGAAGTGATACATGAAGTGACACTCAAAGAACTCAATCGAATGGCGAGAAACATCCCTGCATTCACACCAGAACTTGCAGGTGACCATGACGTCCACGCCTACATGAGAGACATTGAATTTTTCCTTCAGTCTTGGAAATGTGTGAACTACAAAGATAGACTTTATCTGCTCTGGATCACCTCTAGCCCAGAGGTACGACGCTTCCTGGCTCGACAGCCAGGACACATCCAATCGGACTACCAGCAGCTAAGACAAGCCATCATTAAGGAATTCTCAGACCCAGAGTCTGAACACGGACTGATCGCTGCCCTGGACATCAAACAGGGCCGGTATGAAACTCCACATGTGTACTACCACAGACTTCGACGAGCTTACTTCGGGCTCGCAATGAACCCGGGATGGAGGAGGACACCAGCTTCAAGAGCCTCTTCCTCCAAAACCTGCATCCTATTGTGAGTCACCATTTAGGCATTCTAGCCTGCCCTCACTCAATGCCTATTCAACAACTGCGTGACCTGACACACAAGGCCTTTAACAAGCACAAGGCCTCCACCAAAGGTGTTTGTAAGAACCCACTGATTCTGGACTGCACAACCCAGAATTCAAAGCAGGCACCAGAAGGCACCCAGCATTGTCACAATGCCAGGCCCTTCTACAAAAAGACACTAGCCAACAGAGGACATAACCGTCGCGCCATAGCAACAGACCCAGGTTCCAGACCACCAACTGGGAGGAGCCATGGAAAAGGGTATCCTCAGCCTGCAAGCACCACGGTATGTCCAACAGCAGTCAACCACATCCTCCTCCACACCTTTCACACCGGTGCTAAATGGAGGGTGCACAACGACAGCTGGACACACCCACTTTTGAGTTACAGGAGCTGCTGACACTAGCAAAAGAGCTCCTTGAACAAAACTCCACTGAGAAGTACCAGAAAGGACAAACTTTGACTCCTTGTCAAACATAACACAGCATCAGACTCCTCCAGGGGAGGAGCAGCCCGCAAAACCAGCCGACACCCCAGGAGCAGCCAGACAATGTTGGATAGAGCAACGGGCCCACAGGCCCAACAGCCAAACCTCTGCCAACACAACTCAGGCAAGCTTAAACCAGTGTTGCCACCAAAGCAAAGCAACACTGCCAACATCAGACTTTTAGTGACGTTCAAGCAGAACAGAGGGCTAACAACCACCTGCTGCCCTCCTGCCATCATCACTAGGTCAGTCTGAAACTCTCTTCACACTACCATCTCCATTACGATTCCCTGCGACCCTCTGAATCACCTGCCCTCTCACAAGTGAGAGTTCAACCAGTTGTTTCAAACAACACCTAAAGCAACCATTTGACCCATGCCAAATCACCTCAGGACGACAGGTGACACTGCCACGACACCTGCTGCACAAGCTCAAGGATCTGCACCTTGCTACTGCCTACACCATCACAGCACACCACCTGACAGCACCCTAACCACTCCTAGTGGCACCAACAGCCAGAGAGCCACCGCTCTCTCCCAGCCATGAGTGACAGGTGCGTGTCTGATTGTTCTGCACCTCGGACATCGCTCGCTGTTGTCTGTTGGACAGACAACAACGTTCGAAAGGGGGGGAAGATATGTAGCGTCTGGACCAATCAGACATACATTAATTGTTACATTTAACAAATAGTCTTTAAACACAACAGGCCAGCTACATGCTGGAGCTCTGGAGACAAACCCCCCAAAGCAACTAACACCCCAAAAGGGCTCAGTTGCCAGGACAACGATCTGATACCACAGGTTTTATTGCTTCAAGGAATGCACATCTGCCCATGCTACATTTGCCATAGGAAAGACACAATGCCTATAGAGATAGACTCCTTCCTATTCATTCACAGACAAACCTTTCTTTGACCTTCCTATCACACATAGCCCAGGTTATTGTGTACAGTATCACTGCAATGTATTTTAATTTTGTCTGTTGTATTTGTATTTGTCTTTCTACTGTTTTATGCATGTATTATGATAGATGACTAGTAGTATAACCCACCTATGTCATGCTTGGACTCTTTGAGTTCGTATTTTAATGATCTAAAAGATGGTGTAAATTAGATGTTGATACCTTTGCAACATGTTAGTGTTTTAAGAAACCTTAGTAGTTTTTGCATCAACACCCAATCGAATTACATATGCAAATTACCATGCTCACAGACAAAGAGTCGTAAACTTTCTCTCCAAAGGTGAAAGTTACCATTGGTTCATGGACCTCCTGGAGGCACAGCCTCCAGAGAGTTTAAAGGCATCGACCCCTCTCTCTTCTCTTCTCTTCTTTTCTCACTCGTCTGCAACATCTTCCGATTGCTGCCCGTGTGGAGGAACCCACGGGGAGCCGGAGCCGGCACAGGGCGTGCCCGGCGGGCCCGACAGGCCCAACATACAGAGCTGTGGCTCTCGACCACAAAGAGCCAGACAGTTCGACCTAACCCTGGAATTCATCTTCATGACTCGCCTCAGTCAGTCAGTGGTTCTTGGAGAACCTAAGAAGATGAGCTAGAACTCTTCAGGACTTCCCTAAGCGTGCGCCAGGCCTTGCGGCCTTGTCTTTCCATTCCTCAAAGATCACAGGACTTCAGCTGGGTCCCTCTCAGCTCTTGGTTCTTCTTCACTTTTCACATGGGAAGAAACTCCCAGTCACCAACGAGTCAGGACATCTTTGGAATTCATCACTCTTCAGACCCGGAAGAACGTGATTGCAATTCCAAAACCACCACTGCTTCAAACCACCAAGACTTTCAGAGACTGCATTTGGACACTTGTTCGACGACCAAGGCAATGCAAGTATCGTACACTTAACTAAACATACAGAGGTTTAGTATAAGCTGTAGACAGCACTGATGGTTTCACAGCAGGTGGTTAACTGACTTTTTTCATAGCTTCATTTCCTTGTCTCTCTCTCTAACTGCTTCTCACTGACCATTCCCCCATGTATGAGTGATTTCATGTTTGTTTGTTTAGATTAGTTATGTGTTAGTCCTTCGTTAATAAACTATTGTGCACAAATTACATGAGTTTTGATTCTGATTCTGCCTTGCAAATTAATGTCCCTTTACGATTCCGATTCGAGCTACATGCTCTAATGCAATGGTACTTTAAGAAAGTTATTTTCTGTGGCCAAGAAAATATCATTTCTTAGAGTTGATATAAAGATTATACTGAATGTTCGCTGAGCGAACAGATTAGTTGATGGAAAATTGATTCTGCTACAGTTACTACTGGCAGCTGATATAAGTAATTGTAATACCTAAACAGTCCTCTGAAAAGGCCCCCTAGGCCAGACCCATACATAACAGCACCCCCCGCATATCCGGGCAGTCCGCAACTGGCCTGATTTCGATAATAATCGATGTAATCAGAGGTGTTCGTCCCACGTGATGTGTAATAAGCCATTTTTTTAAAACCCAGATTGTTTCGCGGGTCTAAAGTGTAGCTTTACAATGACTTTCCTGTAAGAAAATGGTATTTCACGGTTTTGGTCGTCCTTTAATTCTATGGTAATGTACGTGATGAGCGACTTGTTGACCGACACGTAATGGGGTTTGACGACATCTTCGCCATCCCTCGTTATATGTACGCATCTTAAAAGGGGGACGTACGAATCCCCCACTGATTGGTATTCAATAATATCGGTATAAACATACATGGTGTAGAAACCTCCGTTGATATCGGCTTGGTGAGGTGCGTCCGTAATAATCGGCTTTGTAAAATCAGCTTTTTCATGATAGTTGGACTGTCCTAAAGCTTTGCCGGGTTTTACTCCTAAAATAGCTGCTAGTTTACTGTTAAAGCTCAACGAAATGTTGGGCTTCGCTATCAGTTGAACTTTGTTTTTTAACTGATCGTAAGCCATTACCCCTGTTAGTGCAATAACTTCAGTTATCGCCCGATTCACAGAGCGAACACTCTCATAGTACCCTCCTTTTATCTGAAGGTTCTTTATCGCGGCAAAACCCTGATAGTCCTTCTTCGGTGGGTTTATCATGTTTCATCGTCGGTGTAGCATATACGATTAGTTCGAAATGTCCATCGTCGTCGCTCAAGGTGTACCAGGATCTAGGATATTCAATCTCAGCGAGACCTACTTCCCGCTCTCCTTTAAGGTTTATTTTGCTAACCTGGTCGTATAAGTAGATATACGATTTTCAGGATAAACTGTCAAAGAAACATTGCACGGTAGCGTCATGTAGAAACCACGATCGTCCATGGTGCGTCTTTACTCGCTTAGTTAAAAGTTTGTATGTTTTAAGCTTTCAGCAGGTCCAACAAAGATTTTTTGTCTACGTAACTATTAAATTTCGAAGGCCATCCTAACCATTTCACTAAAACTAACGTAGATCGACCCTGTTTTTTCTCCCCTAAAATCTTTTTCACCTTAAATGCTTTGTTTTCGCTTACAATTATTTTTTGTAACTCTTGTTCGTAAAACACACTGTTGATGACATCACCGTCGTAATCAGACAGTCTGTATACCGGAGGGTTACGTGGGATACACGACGATACGGTAAAAAATTCCTCCGTGTAGTTCTGCTCGTACCCCTTGGCGAACGGACCTCTAACTTTAGAAATCCTGACCACGTCCCCTACTTTATATTTAAATAGGGGTTGATCGTTCTTCTTCACGCATCCGTACAGGTTTTGAAACACATTGTTTTCATTTTCTTTGTTGACATCCACCGGTCTCATCTTAATACTACGATGGTAGCTGGAGTTGTACCCCTGCATAATATCTTGGAAAACATCTACGTATCTCTGTGAATTTGTGGCTGTTAAAAATCTCCACATGCGTGATTTAAGCGAACGATTAAATCTCTCCACCACACTCGCTTTTAGGTCGGTAGCAGTAGCGAAATGATGAATGTCATGTTTTTTCATCAAACTTTGAAAATGTTTGTTAAAAAATTCTGTCCCCTTATCCGTCTATATACTTGAACGCTTTTGTAACCTCGACCCCGCTCTTATTCTTTAGTGTTCTAGCCCACGCGTACTTACTAAATACATCGATACAGGTGAGCAAATATTTATTATTATCGTTTTCGTTGGAATAGGCCGACATGTCTACGAGATCCGCTTGAAACTGCGTATCAGCCCCATATACCAAACTCTATTGCGTTTGTAGTTTATAGGTGCAGCTCTGTGTAATGTATATGCGTCCTCCCCAGCCAACCAGTCTGAAACCTCCTTATCACTCAGACGGCGTCTTTTAATCGTTTTTTACCCCCTAATGACCCAGGGTTGGAAGGGGTGTAATAAACTTTTTTCATGAGCTCGGACATGTTGACGTGTCAATTATCCGTAAAAGAATAACGCGTACAAGCGTTACGTCAAAGTCTTTTATTAAAAAATTATGATATAGTAAATGAAATAGTAGCAAGAAAAGGATTCAAAATGGTTACAAGAATATATTTCAAAATGGTTACACAGCAACAAGAATATATTTCAAAACAATGATTACAAGAATATGTTTTTAAAATGGTTATGTTGGTTACAAGAATAGGATTCAAAAACATATATTCATGATAATGAGCGGTTACATGATAATAAAATCGGATAGAATGTTGTTACAGATTGTTTAGTAAGTAAAGACAATTTACACACGACATATAGTTGCGATCTAGTATGTAGTTTACCAGAATCTCGACCATTTTATCAACCTTGTTTTTCTGATTTTTTGAAACAAGTTTTAAACATAAATCTGTTACATACGTACACAGACAGAGAACCTCGCTAATGCCTATCTCTTCATCGGATGACGATATCTCATCTAGAATTTTTCTAAACATCACAGGGGGAGGGGTGGAACTGTTTACACGCATGTCTGTCAATTCACTCCATGAAGCGGTCAGACTTCTTACAACGTCCATTTGTTTCTTGAGGTTTTTTACATGCCTCGTTTGTCCATCGTAATCTTTCTCAGGGTCACACTCTTGCTCGATGATCGTAAGCAACATTTCAATCATTTGAGCTTTATAATGGGGAATAATCACAAAGTCTCTGAAAAAATTCATTACGCTACACACGCACCCCATGTTGTCGCTGTCACGCTCAGAGTGCAGGGGGACTGCTTTGCCAGAGATCCACGGTGTCGTAAATGACTTTCTTGTAGGTCTTGTCCTGCAGCAACTTCTCCCTGATTTCTTGCAGTTTTGCAACGATGTATTGTTCTTCTCTTAATTCGTGCAGGATGGCCCGGTCGTTCCTTGAATCCTCAGAATGTTGTTTGAACAGTTTGCGGGTCAGCTCGTCAAAACGTGAGTCGAAATAGTATGAAGAGGGTTCAAACAGACAGGAATGTTGCAGCTGGCTTGGGTGGTCCGTTGCACACCCCTTGCACTCGTCCTTCAGTTTGTTGTCGATGATGTGCTGCAACAGCAGCACGATCGTGGTTTTTATAATTTTGAACCCGACCTCGCTGAAACATCCGTCTGTGGTATCGAACCCTGTGTGAGCGGAGGTAGTACACATAGTCTTCAGGTAGCTCATGTTGCGGTAACCGAGTTCTGTGCAGAATTTATCCAAGTCTTCTTTGCGCAGGTCTGGAGATCGGGTGTCATCTGATGGTATATAATGGACGGCATTACCATTAGGAGCTTTGAGGTTGTAAGGAGCGTAATCGCAACATAAAGAGTCTTCTTCTTGAGACATGGTGGAAATGTGATGTGGGTAGGGCTACTTACTGCTCTTTATAGTGTCTGTAGCAGATGGCCGGGGACTGTAACACCCCTGTGACGTCACCGAGGTAACTCTCAGGGTGAAACAGACGTCTTTTAATTTTGGCATATCCTGAACATTTTGTTTACGTCCGCCAAGAGACTTGTCAGCAAATGCAGATCTCGCCATTTGAACAAAAACTGTATGGTGAACATATCATGATATTCCTTATGAGGGTCACCCATCGAATGACCGCTAAGCTTTGTCTTATCTCCGTAGGCTAATACGAACATGCAGTCGTCCGGGTTCTTTCGAGAATGATTGCCGATCACTCTGTACCGGATATTCGGATCTACCCCATCCCACTCCGCAACGTACAGAGGCTCTTGTCCGCAATCGTTCAAATCTTTCCAGATACGATTGAAAAATATTTCCCAATCTATATCAGGAAATACCAGACAGGGGTCTTGACCCTGTACGAATTCTTTGGACTCATCAGACGTGTAGAGCGTAACCGTTCGAGACTGTACGTGGAATATATACCCGAATATACGTCCGCTGACCAGTAAAAATTCATCTCGCACGTTGCCCATATTCTCGTGGAGAAACCTTGCCAAACAGACATTACTGTTGTACGGCTTTCTCAGCACCAGAGTCAGATTTTCCATCATCTCTTCCTCCCATTCCTTCTCAGGGGTTTTAGGTGAGTTTATCACATCCATGTCTATGTATTTCACAGCTCTTTTCTGATTGTCTGCAGAAACCTTGGAACGCAACCTGATCCCCCAAAGAGTCCCACCCCGTGACGGATGCGGGGGGACAGACTGTAATATCTCCAAAGCATTCCTCAGAGCTTCATTCGTCTCCTGTCGCCGGACAGTCACGCACATACACCATAATTCACTACCCCTAAGTCATACGTTGACGCAACACCTGGTAAACCCGTCATAGGTTGACGTGACACCTGGTAAATCCATCAGCTGGAGGTCATTAGAGGGTCACAAGGTCAACACATCCGGTAAGAAGTCACTGTGTAATGATAGAGCGAGAGCGACATCTGGTGGTGAGCGGACCACAGGTTACCGACTAGATTCATGACACATACACGTGACAAATCTGACCCTTAAACTTTTGAATGGTAGTGTATGTTTAAGATATTACTTACTAGTCATATGGTTCATAATGTCTAGAAATGTTCTTCAACAGGTGACTCAGTGCACGCATCCATTAAACCAAGTAGATGTCACTCAGAATTTACGTAAATATAATATAATATAATATAATATAATATAATATAATATAATATAATATAATATAATATAATATAGCTTTAGAAATGGTAAATGTGGTGTAGAAATAACATTGAAAAAATGCTGATTAAGATCTATAAGGCATTAATTTTTTTGGCACACTTATATACACATGTGAAAAACAATTTTTAAGCTTTATATTATATATTTTTTTAATAGTAGTTTAGACATGTGAATATATTACACGTATGGGCGTAATTTATGTGAATTTATTAACAGACTATATAAAGGCTGTGGTTTATCATGGTGTTTGTGATGCTTAATGTGTTTTTATGGATGCATTATAGGCATACAAATGTAGTGATTGTAAACAAATGTTAAGAAATAGGTGTGCTAATACACAGCACAAGCATTTTCAATGAGATATGACCCACTAAGGGGCACTTTCTGCTCGATTTCTGCCATGGCAAATACGTTTACATATAGTTTGAGAATGCTTAATGACAGATAATTTATGTGCAGATTGCTGTTTCTACAATCTATTTCTATATTTGCTACATATATGTTCACGGCTATATTAGGGTACTATAACTGGTCCAAAATAAATGTGCTTAGGTTAAATTTGAACTAAATTAGGTGGACCAAACAAAGCCCAATTTTTAACATCGATTTTTGGGCTAAATTAGGACTAAATCCGACGGACCAAACAACGACCAATTTTCGATGTAGTATTTTTGGGCTAAAAGAAGAATTTAGCTCAAAAAAATTACGTCCAAATTACGTCCAATGTCTGGTGCTGGGTGGGTACTCTGTACATTTGTCACCTGTCTAATAAAATGCACAACATATTAAAGCGTCTGTGGTGTTTCAGTGTTTTTTACAAAATAAAACTGGAAATCAAAGACGTGTGATGTCACTGGCAGGCGACAAGATGACAAGGGATGGGCTACTAGTAAAAATCGCTTATTTCTCTGAATTTAAACATTCTTGGGAACATTTGGGATAACCTAAGTACACAAGTCAACAATATATATATATATATATATATATATATATATATATATATATATATATATATAAATACTGTTTTAGTAGTTTTTGGATAGTTGAATGAAAAAAATCTTATATACTGTGCCTTTAAAGCATAGTAAAAAAATTAAATATAATGTAATACCAAAGTAACAACTAGTGGTAACAACTAAGAAAGAACAATACTTCTACAGCATTTATTAATCTTAATCTTAATTGCAGCATTTATTAATGCATTATTAAAATCTAAAGTTGTTTGCTAACATTACTTAATGCTCTGTGAACCAACATGAACAAATAAATGAACAACTGTATTTTTATTAACTACCATTAACAAAGATTAATAAATAGTGTAATAAATGCATTGTTGTTTGTTTGTTCGTTCATGTTAGTTAATACATTAACTAATGTTAACAAATGACACCTTATTGTAAAGTGTTACCAAGCCATTAAATGCATATGCATATTGATTTAATTTCATATAAAAAAAATAATATTTTATAGTCACTTGCTTCCTAGATACAACATTGTGATATTTGGAGGAATGGATGGTTTCTCCAGAAAGGTAACTGGCTGCTGTAAACGTATGCCTTTTGTAGAAAAAAAAAAAAAAAAAAAAAAAAAAAAAAGTGTAGTATCTAAACAGATCTATAATATATGTGTTAATTAATCAAATCCAAAAAAATATTTTTTGTTTTACTGTTCCTTGATTTAATATTTCATTTTTGTTGTATGATAGTGTTTTTAGTTCAGTGCCACCCAAGTAATTTGCTGAACATACTCATGCAACCTGAAAAAAATCCTTGTCAGACTAACTGCCTTTTCACTGGTTTAACTTACTTTATTTTACAGATACTGTACTTGAACGTATCCACAAATAACCGCGCTTCCATGGCATTTCACTTTTTCCTGGAGGCAATTCAGCAGCATGGTTTATTCTCAAGGAAGTACAAATCATGGGTTCGTGGAAATTTCCCCATACAAAATTGGGTGGTGATATGAAGGGATTGTAGGGCGGATTTGGATCCTCTTAGCCTATTATTCTACTGGCCAATGGTAAATTCCTACTTCCTCTTTTTTCTGTTGGGGAAGTCGCTACTATTGGTGGTCTGGACACCTATAGGGGGCGATCTGACCTTGCTGACCTACCCCACCCCCGCCCCCTCAGTCCCGCAAACCCACTATTTGTCCATTTAATGGCTGAAGTGGCGGAACAGCCCCTTGACTCCCGAGGACCCACGAACCCACTATTTGTTCAAATGCGGTCAGCGGGGACGCTGACCGATGCCCTCCCTGGCCGTTTTGTGACCTCTGACGCAAAGAGGCTCCGATCGGCTCACGCTGTTGGTGGGGTACGTCGGGGGGGCCCCTCAACACAAATTGTGTACTGATTGGAGCCTATATAATTTAATATAGATGTTTATCAGTGATTATTTGTAATTTTTGCAGGTTTTTGTGTGGTAATTTGCTAGGGATAACAGAAATGTAAGTTATGACTTCCAATATTAAAGAGTTTATGTGTAACCCTTCTGAAGATTTTGAATGAGCATTCAAAAGAGCAATTGTTAACGCTTGCAAATCATTATAATGTTGGTCTTTCTGTTGCTGATAAGCGGTTGAAAGAGAGTTTAAAATTGATTTTGATATCTGCTTTAAATGAACAAAATGTATTGCAGGCTAGCAGAGTGTCTTTGACTTATAAACAACAGAAATAATTACTTTTAATAGAAAGAAGTCTAAGGAAAAAATTGAACAGCAGAAAATAGAAGCAAGAAGTGAAATTGAACTGAAAAGACTGGAGCTTGAGCATTATAAATTGGATTTGATTAGTGCAGGGAATTGTTTTTTTTTTAGAGAAGCCAGAAGATTGTCTGCTGAGGACAGTGAGGATGATTGGCCTGGTTTTGATGTGGTAACGAATTTGAGACTTGTGCCCAAATTTGATGAAAAGGATATTGATACAACATTCTCTTGAACAGACTTGAAAATTATGTTGGCATTAGTGGTAGTGCATTGGCATGGTTCAAATCGTACTGACCGCCATCAATTCATGGCAGTGAATGAAGAGGTATCATATCGATCACAAGTGCAGTATGGAGTACCGCAAGGCTCAGTACTAGGGCCATTACTTTTTACGCTTTACATGTTACCCTTAGGAGGTATCATCAGGAAACATGGTGCTAGCTTTCACTGTTATGCTGATGATACTCAGCTCTATATTTCTTCACGGCCCGGTGAAATATACCAATTTAGAAGAAAATATGGGGGACTATGTGTCAAAAATTGATTTATAACATGATTTATGACACCTGTGACGGTCCTGTTCCTGTTTCCTGACACCCATGTGTTGATCTGAGACTTCTGACCTCCTGTTCCTGTTTCCTGATGACACATGTTTATGGCAGCATCCATTTTGTGATCAGGATGTGTTTCAGCTATTTTGTTTTAGCGTGTGTTACAGCGATCTTGGATGTGTTGGTCCGTCAAGGACTCTAGTTGTTTCACACCTTTGAATAAGAACAAGAAATAAATGAGGTGAGAGAGGTTGCATTCTTTTGTTTTGGGATGAAAGGCTCCTCCAAACAGTTGTCCCTACAACCATCAATGGCTCCTCAATAGATTAAAACGGCAAATGATTATCCAAGTCAGCAACTTTCTAATCCATCCATGCTTCTGAAAAAAAGTGTTATGCCCGGGCATGTTCTTTGAAGCCCCTCTGTGTTGCAGTATATTTTGTACTTATGAAGGCAAATGAAGAAAACAACAGAAGAGTTTAAGAAATCAGAGTTAAGAGTTAATAAAGAAAGCTCTAAGAGAACTTACATGAGATCCATGCAGCAAGTTGTCTATCTGTGAATGAAGTTGTTCCCAGACTTGCTTAGCCCTCCTGCCTGTGGACTTTGTTGTTGTGTATTTGGCTTGCAATGTGTTACCCTGACTGGTATTATCAAACATGTTTTAAAACATGTCTAAAATCATTCTTTCATCTTGGTCATCTGTCTCCTTCCTGACATTCTGGGTCTGTGTTTATGTCGACACCTCACCATGGTCTGATCTTTAGGCTATATGTTAATGTCTCTTACCTTCTGAGCAAAAAGGTGCCTTGGCGTCTACCTTCCAGGGGAAGATGGTCATCTTAACGTGCCTATGTAAATGCTTCACTCTTTGTGTCACAGGATTATACTTTAAACAATGGATGATGAGTTTCTTGAGGGGATTAGACAAGACGATGCTATCCCCATATGAATACTGGTTAACAGTGCTGTTGTCTAATGCCTGCTTGAACAAAAGCAGAGGGGAATGGTAGCCCATCATGCATAGGACTCTCCTATTTTGTTATTCAAGTAGCATGTAAGATTGTTGTTGTCTAGCTGGTTTTGATTCAGGGTGGTTAGATTTAAAAAAAAAAAAAAAAAAAAAAAAAAGAATATATAGATCAATAACATTTTATATCAAAAACATGTTTAAGATTTTTAAAACAAAAGTTAAATAAAGTTCTTAAGAGTTTTACTTCAACCAAGATAGTTTAATGCTATTGAGTTATCTTCAGTTGTTCGACACAGATTGTGTTAAACATTAACTATGTTTTAGAATTGGAAAACAAGAAATAAATGAGTTAAAATACAGGTTAGCCGCAGATCCTTACTTTTTATTTTTAACAAAGATGTTGGTTTACCTCTAGATTACTGTAAAATGGCCTGCTTTAAAATTAACCATGGCTAACTAAGGCTTTACAACATTTTTTACATGGTTTATGTTTTTTACAAGAAATATGTTGTAAGAATATGAACAGTGTCTTTAGATTCTAATCTTTTTATTTTTAACAATATTGTGGAATGTAGTGGTAAATGCATGCTTACCTCGACCATTACCAAGGATTCTGACCATGTTGTAATCTTGACTCTATATTATTTATCTGGTTAAAACACTCCATCTTATTTACTAGTAGATCTAGTAAAGTTATTTATGATAAAGTTGTAGATCTTGGGGATGTATTTTTTATAGGCTAGTTGGAAAATAAAACAGCCATTCCCATTGGGCTGGGCATTGAGAGGGTGTGTTTTTATGTAAATTTTCATGTCACGCCTACAGCTGACACACATTCAAATGGCCTCGTACCCCACTCTACCTTAATCAGCTTCACGGTAAGCCACTGATTGTGTATCTGCTACCCAAGATTTGTTGCTGAGGAATCTCTGAGAAAATACTTTTCTACAGTGGCTTACAATAATGATGAGTACATTTTAATTTATACATGTAATGTTCTCACATGTTGTTTAACTTTAATGTTTAACAGGTTTTTAAATCATCTGTGTGTACAATTCAGAACACTTTAAGGCCCAAACTGCATTTGATCATCTAGACCAGCTATGTAAGTATTGATTTATATATTGTTTTATATTTATGTTATAGTAAATACATTGTCAAGTATCTACATTTTTCTTTTTATCCAGTTATTTTATTTGCTAATTGTACTTATTTGTGGTTAGTTAGAGCTCCATTGACAACTATATGTTAATTAACAACTTGGATCAGCAGTCTGCTAACAATAGCAATAGTTCCTTGCATGGTATGTTGTATTATATTATGATACACATTCTTCTACCTCTAAAATATCTGTTGCTGTATACAGTTTAAACTTTTTAAAACAAATCTTTTATTTGTTGTTTACAGATTTGTTAGCATCTGATGTAGCTGGATTGGCTTCTCAGCCTGGGTTTGATATCCAGCATAGAGCTGCAGAGCCCACGGAACCATCAGCATCAGCCAGTTCAGGTCAGATCTTGATTCCTCTAAAATATCTGTTGTTGTATACAGTTTAAATTTTTTAAAACTAATCTTTTATTTGTTGTTTACAGATTTGTTAGCCCCTGATGTAGCTGGATTGGTTTCTCAGCCTGGGTTTGATATCCAGAACAGAGCTGCAAGCCTCACAAAACCAACTGCTTCGACCAGTTCAGATCAGAGACGATTCATGTTAAAAGCTCACGGTGCAGCTAAACGACCCCGGCTTGACAAATCATTAACAAGGGAGTGTTGGTGAAAAATTCATGAGAGTGATTTTTGCATACTTATATGATAAACGTTTGTGTAATGCACGGGGAAAACAACAGGTGGTAAAGTGCTGATCAGACTCCTCTGTAAAGGGGGCTCTGTGCCGTGTAGAGAGCGACTGAGGATTGGGGACTCCACGGCGCCATAGGGTGACCTAGGAGGTCAGGGGAGGCCTAAAATATGAGCAAAGAATGTCTAGAAGGGATGATCTATAGAAATGTTTTACTGTCTTTCTCTCCTTATATGAGAACACCAGCTGTTTTTAGTTTGTAACCTTGGGTGTGCAAAGAGATATAAAGCGGAGGAGATAACTCCCTCCTTTGTCACACTCAGCAGGGCGCTGTATCTGTTTCACTGTGAACCTTTCTTGCAAGAAATAAACCTTTAAAAGCAGCTGCGCAATTTGTCTTTATTGACCGAGAGCTTCTAGCAAGATTTTTGCCACAACAATTTGGTGTCAGAAGAGGATTCCTTGGCTGTGTCTTCTGACCTGACAGCGGAACGGTGACCGTAATCCTGAACAATAGACGTTCAGCCCTAACCCCAACTAGGGTTCAGGGAGACAGGGGCCGCTCCGCCGAGGGCCGGAGGAGACACCACTGGAATCAACAAACGAACAAAGCCTCCATTGAGACTCTCGGTAAGAGACAAATTGAATTTTTTTTCTTTTTGGGAAAAAGGTCAATAGGTAAATTAGGCAAAAAGGGAATGAACCATACTGACAACTGACAAGAGGTTACACTGACGGCAGCCGAGGGATCTCGAAAGAGAAACCAAGGTTGTAGCAGTAGGTGTAACAGGTCTATGCGAGAAGAGATACACTGACGGCAACCGCGGTTTTCTAAAGAGAGAAAACTGAGGTTGTAGCAGTAGGTGTATTGATCGCGACCCTGCAGCAAGAAGCTACGAGGGTAGACCAGAAGCGCGGGAGCTTCGACCCTGCCAGTCTTGGGTGAAAGATTGGGCCTGTCGGAGACGTCTGACAGGAAATTTAGGCACCTAAAAGCGGTCAGAGTCAGTATGGGGAAGTCCCAAAGCAAATTCGGGAAATATGACACGCCGACGTTTGCTCAGATGAGAAAATCGGCTGGTGAAAAGTGTATGCTTGACATAGGGAAATTGATCAAGTACCATGAGTTTCCAAGGGAGGGAACCTTGAGTGTAGCGAAGCTGAAAGCGGTGAAAAAAAAGTCAGTTGAGGAAGGCAGCGAGGTGCCGAGAAGGTGTTGTGCGAGGCATGTGTGTAAGGAATGTGAGGCGACGGTGAATTGTTGGCTTAGGGAGGCAGAGAGAAGAGAGAGAAAGGCTTTGCAGAAAGCTATGGCAGGCAGCAAAGCAAAGACTGAAGGAATGCGGACCGTAGTAGAGAAAAATGGGAAAAAGATTAATGAAATATTGAAGGAATTAACGATTAGTGAAGATAAGATCAGAGAAATAAATGAAGGAAAAACATTTGCACTGATCACAAGTACTAATCTGTCTGATGTCTCTGTTTCTGAACATGTACCACCGCCGTACAATCACTACCCCATGGCCGAGTTGCAAGCCCTGAAAGTTGATCCCAACCTCGACTGCTCCCCTCTGAGAAGACCTACAGCACCGCCAGCAGCAGCAGCAGTGGGTGACCCAGCCAACCACGCCGGTGGAGAGATTACCCGCGACACGACCAAAGTCACTGATACTGCAGAAAAAGAGAGCCAGAGAAGATCGGCTGAGTGAGGAGGAAGAACACTACGCTGATGTGCCCGAAACTCCTCTGGACGACAATAAAGATGAGGAAGAAGAAGAGCTGATGATGCGCAGAACCCCACAAGTAAAAAGGAAAAGACCACTGACGAGACAGACGGTAAAGGGGAAGAGAAAAACGTGACCGCACAGATGATCGAGGTCTCGGGGCCGGACGGTCCTATGATGGTCTTCAGACCGTGGACTGCGCTGGAAGCAAAGAAATCCATGGCTCATCTGCCAGACGTGAATGAAGGGGGCGACAAACTGAGCACAGAACTGACGAGGTTTTGTGAGGAACTCAGCCCGACGATGGCGGAACTGAGAAGACTTTTGCTGTCAAAGCTGGGGCTGTCGAACTGGTATAAAATAAGTAGCAGAATGCCGACAGACGACCACAGGAGAAGATGCAGTGATTGGAATGATGACCACAACCACGAGTACCGAAGAGCCGTGGAGACGGTGGCTCGCGTGATCAAAGAGACATTTCCAACACGAGTCGACATTTTAAGAATCAGCAGATGCCAGCAGGAGAAAGATGAGACGGCCGATGATTACTACTGCAGCCTGCACGAAGTGTTCAATAAATTCTCGGGGCTGATAGAACCAGCTGACAGAGGACAAGAGCCCGGCACATGGGAGAGTCATCTGAGAAATGCCTTCCTGGATGGGCTGAAACCCGAGATCGCAGAGAAAGTGAAAGCATCCTGCATTGAGTGGAGAGAAGACTGGCCACAGTGTTGATTCACGCCCGGCACGCTGATGGATTGCTGAGAGAGAAGCGTGAGAAGAAACAGGCCAAGGTTGACAGAGATCTGCAGCTGAGTTTGTCAAAGATTGCGATGGGTGCAGCAAGATACGAACCGCAAAGGGAGAAGCGCGAAAGAAGGAAGAAGGAGTGGTAAAGGCCAAGGGAAGAATGAGAAGTATTCGCGTAAGTGGAGCTGCTGGATATGCGAAACCAAAGACCATGACAGTAGAGACTGTTCTAAGTGCTGTGTGTGTAAGAAAGATGGACATTGGGCCAAACACTGTCC